>NC_049916.1:11653046-11692664 GCF_001411555.2 Juglans regia
ATTTAAACTTTCTCAAAACAGAAACTGTTTTTCCTCTTCCAGTTTCTAAGTTTCTAGACCTAAGAAAATATTTCACCAAAACTTTAATCATGCAACAAATCCTCAACCAATAATCATATACACATGTTAACAGTACTCCATAAAAATTTCGGACCAAGATCTATTCATTAGCTTGGTCAAAAACTCCAAAATATAACACACTCTCCAGTTTATCGCCCAGAATGACCTTTCTGGGGTCTAAACAACTTTTTACCAATCAAATGATCTCCAAATGGAACAAATAAGATATCCACGTAAACTAGACTCCAAAATAAACAACTTTCATGAAGGAAACGCTGCGAGGAAACACTTACAAAAGCTTCGAAACAGGCATTCAAAAGAGGTACGAAAAACTGTCCGAGAGTGTCTTTTGTGTTCTATGAAGGAAAAGTGTAAAGGAGAGTTGCTTTTTCGCGGGAAGTGGACTGGAGAGGCTCTTACACAAGTTATGGGAAGTGATATGACTGAAGGAATGGTTGAGTGTTGGCCTTTTCTTCTCATAAAAATCAGACCAAGATCTTTTCTCAAGGTGGAGTGTGAGAGTGAAAGAGCGAGGTGGCCCTTTTGCTTTGTCTTTCTAGAACCTTCTAGGACCTTCTTGTACAGATCTGGCCAGCCAAGTGGGGGTACAAAACTTAGCCATGAAGCAATCCTATGGTGACCAAATTCGTGGGCCTTAATGGGCCTAAACCGAATGGGCCTAAAATTTGGGGTTTAAAGAGGGTTTGGGTTGCTATCAAGCCCAAATCCAATATCACTTGGTCCAATCAATTTTTCAAGGTTAACAAGGTTGGATAATGATGTTCTAACACAAATTTGAAGGATTAATAGCATGTGGAAGTGATTTAATCAAGTGATTAAATACAATGCTAAAAATCGGATTAGAAAATATTTAGAGGCCAACTTTAGGGTTTTGGGGAAACCGTTTAGGGTTTCGATTTCAACCATGCTTTTGGGCTTTCGATTGGATTCCCACCATTTAGAATTTCACTAGGATTGAAAACCTCTTTGATCTGGCACAATTTGGTTCAGCAGATGAAACAAAGTTTTGCTTAAGCGACATGATCTCACACCTTCATTCCTTCAAATCCAACAAACGTTCCTTATGGTGCCAAGTGTCTAAAATTATTCACTAAGTGTGGCTAAGATCTTGCCAAGTGTCCAAATAAAACTTCTCTAATCCAATTTGGACATTCCACACTGTGATTTCGAAACACTGCAATCGGTGCGCTTACCGAGGTTACTATTCACTTCGAAAAAGTGAATCATAAACTTAGTACTAAAAATTCCTAAATATTCATATTAACTTATAGTGAAAATCTTTTACCGAAATTTAACCTCGAAGTATCCCTAAAAATAATTTCACAATTTCCAACAGACGTTTTGTCCGGAATTATGAAAATAAGATATTGTGCCATAAAATCCTAAATAATCCACTGAGTGTAATGGCGTAGACCATAATGCATTCTGACACTTCTAACCACCTCAAATAAATAAAACTCATATTTCTAGCAGCATAGTGAGTGATAACACTGACTATGTTGACAGACTAAAACCTATGCAATAGGTCGATTCGTAAAAACTTATGGGATTTTCACGAGATTCCTAAAGTCAATAGAAATTCCTTCAATGAATTTCTAGCGGGCTGTTACATCCTCCCCTCCTAAAAAAAAATTTCGTCCTCGAAATCGACGTAAGTACAAACATAAAATACGCTCAAAAGAAAAAGTTGCTTACCAACTTATTGCCCATCACTGGATGCCTCATCACGCCCAAGGGGCAGGTCTCGTTCTTCTTGAAATAACGCCTTCTTCTCGTAGTCAACACTATTCTTATCTATAACCATCACATGGTTATACAAAAAGACTATCACTATAACATTAAGGTATAACAATCCCAAAGATTACTGCCTAAACTTAATGACTTCTAGACTTTTTAGGATACTAACTCCTTGCTTAAAAGAAATCACTATTCTCTTCACTATTCAATGAATTACCACAATGTGTATATATATCTACCATTCTTAACTCTTTCTCTCTCAAATCATATCAATTTGTACTGGAGTCCTTCCACAAGGTAGGTCAAATCGTACCAGCATACTCTCTAAATCTAAAACTTCAAGTATTCATGCAGTTCAATTTGGAAGAATTTAATCCATACACAACTGAATTCACATTCTCTATTTCCTCAAGGAATTATATCTGCCTAGGACTAGCTTACTCCTTCATAATCACCACGAATCGTTCCTCCTCCTAGGTGGTACCTTGATAAACGATCAGCTATTAACCTCAACTCAAGAGTTTCTCTCTTATGATTAACATAGCTCTTCTATCCATCATGAGTTGCCTCTTATTCTGACTCTAATCCAAAGAATTTGTTCTTACTGCTCACGTAAATCCTTAAGACAAGCTTTTACTCCCCATATAAAAGTCTCCAATATAAGGGCAATCTAGGTTTCCACAAACACGGTGCTTCGCCAGAAACCATTTATTCGCGATTGGATAAAACTATTATCATAAGTGAATCCTACTAAGGCCAAAGCTTCTCCCACACACTGTACTCTTCCGAACACAAATTTCATTGTAACCTTCGAATCAAAACAAACTCCAAATACTTGGGATACTAATTCATCAACCTTGAATATCCTTCCTCGTACTACTAAAAGGTATTCCATATCTACACTGGTATGAATATAAATACTCTTAATGAAAAATGTTACTCTTACCACCTGGTAACAATTCAGAGTATGAACTAAACGTACAATACCACAATCACTAAAAATAGGGCCTCGCTTGAATCAAACTGCGTACAAGTTATAAACCTCAATGATTTAACTTACCCAAAGTATCAATAATGCACTAGTACCATCAATCGTAATCTAATCAACCTTAGATAAGCTTAACAATATAGAGGTCTTAGAAAAAATACCAGTGACGGCGCCAACTCCTTTAGTTCCTGGGGCGTCAGCATCTGCGTCTCTAGAAGTACCTGCATACACTTAAGCTAGTACTGGAGGTCGTGGCTTTGGTTTGGAATCTCCAATGGGAACAGTTCCATTTCTCCGGCCTCTTTTGGGACAATTTCTGATGAAGTGGTCAGGTTGGCCACATCTAAAACAGAGTCCAAAGGTAAGTTTGCACTTGCTTCCATGGTTCTTTCCGGACATCCCACATATTGGATACGTGGTCAGTATTGAGCTTCCAGTCTCGATGCCTTCTCCCTTATCTAGTCTAGTAGACATCTTCTTCATTTCTAGATTTTCTTTAGTAGCAAACAATGAAGTTCTCTTTCGCTCGGTATTGATCTGGATCGCTAGACCTCTCTGCTCAGCCTCTGCTATCGCGGCCACGTTTACCAACTCTTGGTAATTCTTTATTCTTAGGCAAGCTACTTGGCTATGGATCCATGGCTAAAGTCCAGCTTGAAACTTTCGTGCCTGCATCCTTTGAGTAGAAATCAAGTGTGGTGCAAACCTTCCTAACACCATAAACTTAGCAGCGTACTGCTCTACGGTCAAACTACCTTGAGCTAAAGTCACGAACTCCTGCGCCTTTAGCTGTTTGATAGAATCTGGGAAGAATCCGTTGTCAACTCTTCCTTAAATCTCTCCCAAGACAATGCATCCAAACTTCCTAGTTCCCTAACTAGAAGTTGCCTTTGTGTATCCTACCATATTCCAGCTTCTCATTAGAATAGGTATACAACATATAGAACCTTCTGGTCCTCAGTACATCCACAGATCTCGTCTGTCCTTTTGAGATCCATAATCCATTTCTCGGCTTTTAGTGGCTCTTCATTACCAGAAAAGTTTGGATAACGATGGATCAAGAACTTCTCACACAGGCAATCCCTGACTTCGAGTCTGGGTACATGTGCTTGCTGATGTTGCTGTTGTCTAAGCATGTCAGTCAGCAAACATACGGCTTCAGCTAATCCTCCATCCATCGGGGAATTCTGATTATCCTAATTTGTAACTCCCTCAGGGTTTTGAGGTATCTTACCTCGAGTCATGTCACTTCCTAAATCACACGAGTACACGTGTTACAGCCACATACTATCTCTTATACTTCAAGAAATTCAAGCCTAGTAAAGACTAAAATTTCAAGCCTAATATTTGGTGCATTTCCTAAGGACATGTGGATTTAAACCCAGAGACGTATTGCTCTGATACCACCCTGTGACGCCCCCAAATTCCGCTTGGGATCGGACGGACATTTGAAGCGTCGAGACATGCAACACAAGGTTACTTGCCCCCGTTCATGACATATAAGATGCAATATTCCTAACATGCATCTAGCATTATGCAATATTCGCAGCGGATAATTTTTCTTTTTAGCAATACTATGCACCAAACCGAAATATCCCAAATACTTAAAACATACTTCATACATAATGACATACTAAACAACTGAGATCACAATATTAATCCATATGGTTGTGATCAAAAGAGTGATGGAGATTGAACTCTACAAATACAAGTAGTAATCTGAGGTAACTATTGTATTAACACCTACATCGCATCGTCGCTTAGTCGACCATTTCCAGTTGGTCGATTCCCGATTCTCCTTCAGATCCTGTAACAAAATCTACCATTCGGGGGGAATGGTAGTTGGGACTACCACAGTGAGATTTGATTACAAATCTCAGCAAGTTAACAAGAAACTTCCACACAGGTTAATGATGCATGCATGGCAGTAAAAGCATGAATGCATAATCAAATCGTAAGTAATCATAGCATAACTTGACATACAACATAACATAACTGGCATAACTTAAACTGAAACTGAAGCTTAGCATGAACGTGACTTGAAACATAACATGGACTTGAACATAACATGAATGTGAACATGCATAATTTGAACTTGAACTTGAGCATGACATAACATAAATGTGAACTTGGAACATAACGTAAACGTGAACATAACATAACATGAACTTGGAACATATTCTTGTCTCATGGGATTACCATGATTGCGTGAACGTAAACTTGAACATAACATAACGTGAAACATGACTTGAACTTGGAATCTTATTCAATAGACTTAATCATTAACGTGACCATATGGGTGCTACACAGGTCCCCTTGAGCCGTGTGTCCCTGCCGATTACCGCATCACATCACAGGTTTCTATACCAGCTGTGAGTGCGTTAATACGTACTCCACAGTTGTTGTGGCCCCACGTATTCTACGTGTCACAATTGCTGTGTCTCACGTAGTGTATGCTCCACAATTGTTGTGGCCCCATACTTCATGCTCCACAGTTGTTGTGGCCCCATGACTTATTTGTTTGTGCCACACTTGCTGTGGACACACATAACATAATGTGTGGCACCATCGGCATTAGTGCCTGGCGCGCTCCGGTGACCAGCTAATTAGGCTCCATTCGCAACCTGTTGACTGTACTTCGTCAACCCAGGGAATTTCACACCTATTTAGACACTCCAGCGTGAACAAAGGAGTTCCACTAGGATATTACCCCATCCTAGCGCTTAGGGTCGTGATTGACATGAATGACTTAACTGGCAGACATGACATTTCGTAACGTGACGTAACATGAACGTGACATAAAAGACAGAAATCTTGACGTAACATAACGTGACATGAACGTAGGACGACAGACATGACATACTTCGAGACATAAATGTAACAGAGAACATTTCATAACATGTCATACATGTAACATGCAACATTTCGTAACATGGCATACCATATAACAGACAACATTTCTTAACGTGGCGTAACATGTGACAATGAATATTACATGACAAGAAATACATGTAACAGATGGCATACTTAACTTAACATGACATACTTGCAATGTATAGCATGTATAGCAATACGTGACAGAATATCTTGTGTAACAGATGAATAATTCATGACAGAATAAATTCTGTGTAATAGATAAATATATAATGACTTGGCATGGCACATATGATAACATGCATACATACAATTTAGTTCCCTTACTTATCACACATACACATTAAATTGATAGTAAGTTAAAAGCTAACTTACCTCGATCTTCGCGCTTCGAGGCAAAACTCAAGTGCGATCACGGGAAACTGAAAGTAGTGATTTCTAAAAATTAGAACTTAATCACTGACAATTAGGAATATGGAAAAAATATCAACTTAGAGTAAAATTACCATTTTACCCTCTACATGTGGGAAAATGACCATTTTACCCCTAACATAAGGATTTTGCATCCTAACTCCATAAATCACCAAAATTTACATACCTTATGTAAATTTTGTCCTAAGCTCAAAAATCAATTCAGAAAAATTTAAAACTAAACACAACCATCAAAACTCTATATGGCCGAAGCTTACAAGGCTATTTTCTTTGCTTTTTGTTGTAATTCTTTCAAATCTCGAAACTCATGATTAAACCAAAATTTTTCTTCTACCACACTCATAACATATTCTTAAGAACAATCATGTTTTGAATCATGAACAAAAGTCATCAAAATCACTAAAACCATACTTGAAACTTTTTGGTTTCTCTTCAAAGTTCAAAACAGAATTTTGTTTCTAACTTGTTTTGATCAACCTCTTGATCCATGACTTATAAAGAAGTGATCTTCAAACCAAAACATCACATGGTTCAAAAAGGTGTCCTAAAACAGATCCAAGCTTCAAACTCAAGATCACATGGGTAAACATCAACCAAAACATAAATTTAGCCAAGAACATCATCACTTTGGCCTAACCGAATATCTCCTTCCATAAAATTTCATATGTTCGAAACTAACATCAAATATCTTCAAAATAACATTCTAACATGTATATAAGATGCTTAGGATCTTCCAATAAAAATATCAAAGCCATTGGAATAAGATTAAACCATAAAAGATTTAAACTTTCTCAAAACAGAAACTGTTTTTCCTCTTCCAGTTTCTAAGTTTCTAGACCTAAGAAAATATTTCACCAAAACTTTTAATCATGCAACAAATCCTCAACCAATAATCATATACACATGTTAACAGTACTCCATAAAAATTTCGGACCAAGATCTATTCATTAGCTTGGTCAAAACTCCAAAATATAACACACTCTCCAGTTTATCGCCCAGAATGACCTTTCAGGGGTCTAAACAACTTTTTACCAATCAAATGATCTCCAAATGGAACAAATAAGATATCCACGTAAACTAGACTCCAAAAGAAACAACTTTCATGAAGGAAACGTTGCGAGGAAACACTTACAAAAGCTTCGAAACAGGCATTCAAAAGAGGTACGAAAAACTGTCCGAGAGTGTCTTTTGTGTTCTATGAAGGAAAAGTGTAAAGGAGAGTTGCTTTTTCGCGGGAAGTGGACTGGAGAGGCTCTTACACAAGTTATGGGAAGTGATATGACTGAAGGAATGGTTGAGTGTTGGCCTTTTCTTCTCATAAAAATCAGACCAAGATCTTTTCTCAAGGTGGAGTGTGAGAGTGAAAGAGTGAGGTGGCCCTTTTGCTTTGTCTTTCAAGAACCTTCTAGGCTCTTCTTGTACAGATCTGGCCAGCCAAGTGGGGGTACAAAACTTAGCCATGAAGCAATCCTATGGTGACCAAATTCGTGGGCCTTAATGGGCCTAAACCGAATGGGCCTAAAATTTGGGGTTTAAAGAGGGTTTGGGTTGCTATCAAGCCCAAATCCAATATCACTTGGCCCAATCAATTTTTCAAGGTTAACAAGGTTGGATAATGATGTTCTAACACAAATTTGAAGGATTAATAGCATGTGGAAGTGATTTAATCAAGTGATTAAATACAATGCTAAAAATCGGATTAGAAAATATTTAGAGGCCAACTTTAGGGTTTTGGGGAAACCGTTTAGGGTTTCGATTTCAACCAAGCTTTTGGGCTTTCGATTGGATTCCCACCATTTAGAATTTCACTAGGATTGAAAACCTCTTTGATCTGGCACAATTTGGTTGAGCAGATGAAACAAAGTTTTGCTTAAGCGACATGATCTCACACCTTCATTCCTTCAAATCCAACAAACGTTCCTTATGGTGCCAAGTGTCTAAAATTATTCACTAAGTGTGGCTAAGATCTTGCCAAGTGTCCAAATAAAACTTCTCTAATCCAATTTGGACATTCCACATTGTGATTTCGAAACACTGCAATCGGTGCGCTTACTGAGGTTACTATTCACTTCGAAAAAGTGAATCATAAACTTAGTACTAAAAATTCCTAAATATTCATATTAACTTATAGTGAAAATCTTTTACCGAAATTTAACCTCGAAGTATCCCTAAAAATAATTTCACAATTTCCAACAGACGTTTTGTCCGGAATTATGAAAATAAGATATTGTGCCATAAAATCCTAAATAATCCACTGAGTGTAATGGCGTAGACCATAAAGCATTCTGACACTTCTAACCACCTCAAATAAATAAAACTCATATTTCTAGCAGCATAGTGAGTGATAACACTGACTATGTTGACAGACTAAAACCTATGCAATAGGTCGATTCGTAAAAACTTATGGGATTTTCACGAGATTCCTAAAGTCAATAGAAATTCCTTCAATGAATTTCTAGCGGGCTGTTACATTGGTGAGTGTGGGGCGTGTTGGCCGAGTGGTCTCTCCTAGGTGAATCTCATGATTTCCCTTCTAGAAGCCTTCATGCATGAGTGACATGTGGCAAGTCCAATGGCTTGTCTCTAGGGTAGGCGTGCAAGCCCTTTGATTTCCAAAACCCAAGCTTTTCTCCTCCTTAGCCCACTCTCACGTGCAAATTCATAGACTATGCATGCGCGACAAATGGCACAAGCCACATGGTGTGGGCTGTGACCTATGGTCCTTTGGGGCTTTTTGGGCTTAAGCCCACCTAATTGGCCAAAATCCAAGGGCATAAATAGCCATTCTCTTGGGCTTTGGTTGCCTAATCCTAGGGTCCAATTTCTTAATCATTCGCATAAATTATAGTCCTTAATAAAATAAAAACTTATGCAACGTAAATACAGATAAAAGTCTAGCTAAGTCTGGGTTATCACAATTCGTGTAGAGAGGTAGAGTGTAGAGAGAAAAACACTTGAAATTCGAAATTGGCAAGAACATAAGGCATGGGCGTGTGGCTTGTGGCCTTCTTATGGCCTATCCCTCTTGAAACCAATTGGTCACTCAAAAGCCATTGCGTGTTGGACATGTGGCATGGCCTTCTTCCCCTTTGGCAGAAATCCTCATCCTTGGGTGGCTTTTGGAAATGGAAAGTGGTGTGTGCCTTGCCCTAGGTCAGCCCAAAGTCTCTCTTGCCTATCTCCAAAACGTCCAAGTTCAATGTACCTCAAGTGCATAAACGTAAAAAGACACAAGGTCCCTACATCTTTCCAAGAAGTAGTGTGTGCATGCATGCCAAGTGGCATTGGCATGTGGAGGGCATGTGTGTGCCACTGGTGTGAAAATATTTGCAAGTGAACAAAATAACAAGTAATAAAGTTTTAAAGAAAAGAGTGTCGAACACACAAGGACTAATTATACTATTGAGTATTGAAATTTACCCAAATTATTTACTATTTGGAAATAAAATCGAGATTTTATTGATTTTAACACCTAAATTAAACTAAAGTGCTTGACAAAAATAAATTATAAGAAAAGAGAATAAACTTTAAGGTTGTAGAGATAATAAAAATAAACCTAGAGCTTTTGATTCCACCTAGCTAATCCCACACAATTTATTATTCCTTGTAATAAAATTTGAACTTTTCAAGTTGATGAAAAATAAATCCCTTAATTATTCAATGTTTTCTCTCAAATAACATTAGAAATATCTCCACCTAATAATCCATCATATCTCTATGTAAATTAAATTATTTGAAGATTCATTAATTTCTTATGATTTTTCTTAATCTAAAATCACACTAATTGCAGTAAAGTATCTATATCTTTCGCTCAACTAAGGTTGTTGAAGATCTCCCTTTATTCAAACTTGATAGCCCTAGCTCTCGTGGTTTTCTTTTTTATTCTCGTGACCTCTCTCTCTGTCTCCCCTGCTTTCTTGCTCCATATGTTTTGAATTTTTCTGAATTGCATGTAAACACTTGAAGTTCGAAACTGGGAGATGAGTTTTTTTCTTCTTCTTCTTCTTCTTTTTTTTTTTGTTTGAATTTGAAAACTTGGGATGTGGATTAAAAGGAAAACGGGCCGTGCAAATTCAAACTGTTGGAGCCTATATAGCTTTGATTAAATCAAATGCCATCTTTTTTTTTTTTTTTTAGCGCCCCTCCTTCCTCTTGATTCCAAAACATTTGCTTCTCCAACAACATCATCAACAGTTTTCTCAACTTGACAACAAACAAATCTCCCATCTCATTCCTTCACACACAAGCAAATAAAGAAAAATAAATAAAAATAGAATAAAAGCAAAAGAAATAAAGGAAAACTAACACTTTTAATAAGTAAAAGAGTAATAAAAATAATGTAAAAATTACACTATCAAATTACCCCAAACTTAAAATTTGCTAGCCCTCAAGGAAAGAAAAAGAGAAAAACAACTAAAAATAAGAATTGGTTTAATTCAGAAGATTTGTTGCCTCAAAGATTGCCTAAAGTTTATGATCCAAAGAAATCATTCAATATCACAAATGTGACACCCTCGACCCCTACGTATGATTTGGTGGAAGTCGTGACACCTGGATAATGACCACATAGATCATACACCCCATCGCTATGTGCAAGTGTGTGCAAACATGCAAAATGTGTACAACATAAGTAACACAACGGAAACATATAAGGCAGTCAAAACTAAGAACCATAAAGTTTAACAACAATACAACCTGAAACAAAGTCCTCCAAGAGGTTAATACAGTCATCAGGCTAAAATAAAGGAAATGAATACAAACCTCCAACAACAAATAAAGTGAAAAGTCTCGTGCTAGCACTCCTCAGGTGGAGCTAGTCCTCCTGCTCATACCCCTTCTCTGCATCAAAGTCTACGATTCCATGAAAAGAAATTGTAGGTTGGATTACCTCAATGAGATTTGCAATCTCAGTAAATAAATTAGCAGAGAGACATCCAAGAGATTCAAGCATGAAATTATACAAACAAACAATGCACAACAGCCATGGAAGCAATAACCCCAAAAGTGTCCCTTTTTACAACCATTCTCAAAATGCATTTGCTTATAACCACTCATGCCAAAAACTCATTTGTACCCAATACACAACCATTTTTTACAGTGTACACCATGGTCTTCCCTTGGGACAACCCTCACACCTTGGCTCCCTTCATCACACAATGGGTAACGATCGTGCGTGTGACTTTGTTTCGAGTGATGCCCAGCTTTGTGTTAGGCACGTAACATGACTAGGCATCCTCTAGTCCCTGCCAGCAGAAGGGCTTTGAAGTCATACAAAAAGTGTTACCGTCTTGGTCGAGCCTGCTATCACCCAGTGACAGCTCAGGGGACATCACTCAATTTTACATGCTTCCGAGTGACCATAGGCGCTCCACTGAGATAATACTCCATTTTGGCATGGGGCACACACCCACACAAAAATATATTATGCTTCCGAAGACAACAAAATCTAGTTTCAGATTACGTCACATAGCATAGAACATAGCACAATTGAATAATTCATGACATATATTAATAACAATGAAGATGCATATCCATGACAGGCAGTTTATTGGATGACATGGCATAGCACAAATAGTCAACCACACAACAACACAAAAGTCACAATTTCACAATTTCACAAACCCCAACAACACGCGTTTCCCATCCTCCATCCGACCCTAGGCCCAAATTTCAGAAACAACCACGTCAAATATTCCCAACACTTCCCCGAGCCTAAGGCCCTTCTCAAACACAACCAAACTGCAACATAGTTAGCAATAATTTCATGTTAGATTTTCAAGGCTTACTCTGGAGAGTAACTTACAACGCGAAAGGCAATTATTTTGGATGATCGTGCATGACGGTTTACAATGTCCCACAATTGAACAAGTGCGCAAGTCGCTGCTTGAAGAGATAGAGTTGGTTAGATTAAAACTGAACATGCTAAAAAAATGAAATAAAAGGCAAGAGGCATAAAGGCTTACTATTGTGGCATTTAGAGGAGCGAAGCACGACGAAGCAGTGGCGGTAGGCGGTGGCAATGATGTAACTAAGCAGAACAGGAGCTAAAATGTAGTTCTTTTTAAAAGTGACAGATCCAAGGAAGGAAAGAGGGTGGGTGAAGGAAAACTTGCAGCAGAAGGTGGTGGTGGTGCAAGGTGGAGTAGATCCCAAAGGGGGATTTTTGGCCTTGGGTTGGCATGGATCTAAGGGGGAAAAAGCCTAGTAGAGGGGGAAAGGTTAGACAAACACTACAAGGCTGCTTGAAGGGGTGGCCCGCGACGGCACTAGGGAAAAATCTCCTGAAATCTACGGGGTTGCTGCTCAGAGGATGGGGAAGACAAATGGAGGAGGCTTGAGGGAGGAGGAGAGGTTTGGAGGTGATTTTCGAGTGAGGGAGGCACGACCTATTTATAGGCCGTGGGGTTGGGCTCAACGGACCACGATTGGGGGTGCAGGACAACGTGGGCTTTACGAGCAATGCACGTGTGGCAAGCGCCGAGGGGTGGGCAGTGGTGGTGAGCAGCTGCCATGGCCTCATGAGTTGCAGGCTTTCAAAGGCGTGGGTTGGCCAAAATGCACGGTGGAGGCACACGGAGGAGAGGGCTCTGACCGGTGGATGAGTGGTGTAATGCCCTAATAGAAGGCCCAAACCATATGGCCTATACTCCAAAAGGACTAGTCAATGCTACAATTGGAGCCCCATTGGAACCTTATAAAGAGCCAGAACTTCTCATTCTCAAGTAATGTGAGATCCTATACATCACATACCCTTATCCTTATCATATGGGGTGTCACAAGTGAAGCATAGGAGGTGGTTACGGGGAGTAGTGCTACAGGTCATGGGGACGACTCACAGGTCTGCAGGTGGGAGGAGGAAGAAGAAAAAGAAAAAGGGAAGAAGAGAAGTCGTGCGGCGCTAAGGGGAATGAAGGAAAAGATTAGGGTTTTTACCCTTAAGCTCAAAACGGCATCGTTTAGGGGAAGGAAGGAAAAAAGAAAATTTACAACCTCAAAATGGCGTCGTTTCAAGTGGGGGAGGGGCTAGGCTCACTAGTACATAGGCTGGGCCAAAGAGAACAAAAAGAAGAATTGCGTCAAAAAAGAAAAGAAATGTATCATCGACAAAAACATCAACAAGTGGTGCTATTGAACTTGGACAATCTTTTATCTATCAAACAAGTGTTTTGAATGATTATACACAGATTCTCAACAGTGATGAAAATGCTGATGTTGTACAACAAAAAAGACATATCTCTCATGATGATATCAATACAATTGAGATCTCCCTTTCACAAGATGTTGGTATTCTCAAGAGATGAGTGTCTTTTTGACCAATCAGGAAATGGATGCATCTACACTCAATACAATGGATTATGATAATCAGAACAATTCAATAGATTCTTGCCACCAAGATCAACAAATACATCTATAGAAACTTCAAATAGATTTCATCAAGTTGTGATCAAACAGGTTTATTGTGTAGCCTCAATTTTTCTTGATCTTTTTAAATGAAACTTTTTATTTTTCTTTCAGATTGAAAATGGAAAAAATTTTATTTAATAAGCTACTTGTATTCTTCAAGATCAATTCAAATGTGAAAACAATACATCGAGAAATTTCCAACATAAAAAAAAAACAATAGCATTAAATAGTTCTTTTCATCTTCTTTTTAGTATTTTATTATTCTTACAACAATTGTTTTAATGAGAATTTGTATAAAATTTTAAAAATTTGTTTATATTCTTTACAATATCTTTCTTTTTGCCTTAGGTAAACGGCCTCATCAATTTGCTCGCTTTAGACAAATATTACAAACTGTACCAAATGAGACAAATTATTTACCAATGGTGTCATGTTGTAAATATTGTGGAGCAAAAAGATTTTATTGTGAAACAAATGGCTTTTGTTGTACTGATGAAACAATTTGTTTAGCTACAAACGATGTTCCTGATCAACTTTATCATCTATTTTGTTCAAACACAGCTGAGATTGTCAAGTTTTTAACCTATGTGCGCACATATAACAAAAAATTTGCATTTACATCCTTTGGAGTTAAATTTGATAGAGATTTCTACAGAAGAAATAGAGGAATCTATACATTTCGAGCTCAAGGACAAATCTATCATTATATTAATGATTTGACTCCTTTGGATGGACATCCTTCTTATTTACAATTATATTTCTATGATACTAAACATGAATTACAATATTGTATTTCTGATTCAGAAAGATTAGACGCATCAATTATCTCTCAACTCATGGCCATTCTTTCTGTTAATCCATATTCAATTTTTTTCGAAGACTTGGTGATATGCCCAATTTGAAAAATCACGAAATCTATATCAGATCATATCCAGGTTTAGATCAACGTGTTTGTAATGCTCCTACATCATCATAAGTGGCAATAATTTTGATCGAAAATAATGATTCTGAGCAATTGAGTGGAAGAAATATTATGGTTCACAATCATTCAAGTGGTAGTCAAATAGTTCAATATTATTTTGGATGTTATGACGGACTTCAATATCTATTATTATTTCCTTATAGTGATACTGGTTGGCACAATGGCATACAAAGAGTAAAAAAAGTACACGATTTCCACCAAATGAAAAATCAACACTACTTGGACCCCAAGAATCAACATCAACTAATGATTTACTTTTAAGAGAAATGAAAAGAGATAATAATTTCTATATTCTGATACTGTAATGTTCTAATTCCTAAATTTGGAATGATCTTATCTTTTCAAATTTAATTTTTGTAGTGCTCCAAAAAAAGGGAAGAGCCAATTGCTTCATGCTGTGAATATTATTGTTACAAGTTACAGATAAGAGAAAATATTAGATCTATTTTGTTATACTTAGGTCATTTGTTGCAACAATTCATGGTTGACATGTATGTTATGATTGAAATATCAAGGCTAGATTATTTTCGTAGTAAACAACAACAAATTTGATCTGAAGTATATCAAGGCATTGTTGATAATTTTTCACTTGGAGAAACATATGGTTCAAAAATTGATAAATTCTTTTATTGAAGAATCAAGAGACATGCAAAAAAGATATATGAAAATAATGACTTTAGTCCAACATTATGGAAAACCATATATTGTTTTAACAATGACGTGCAATCCAAGTTGGAAAGAAATTTTAAATGAATTGGGTCCACAACAAGAGGCACAAAATCATCCTAATTTAATTGCAAGAATTTTCAGAACAAAATTAGAAGAACTCAAATATCAACTATTCAAGCAACAAATCTTTGGCAAAGTTGCAGTATATGTTTATGTGATTGAGCACCAAACAAGAGGACTTCCAAATGCTCTTTTCGTGATTATATTACAAATATATTGGAAGCTTTATACGCCAAAATCTTTTGATGAAATTGTATCTATCAGTATAAATACCTAATAAAAATAAAAATTCGCATCTTTATAAAGTTGTTGTCAAACAAATGTTGCATAGACCCTGTGCAATGTTAAATCCAACCAATGTCTGTATAAAGAAAAATGGTACTTGCAAAAATCATTATTCAAAGAACTTTATGCCTAATACAATTGTTTAAAATGATTGTTTTTCACAATATAGGCATTGTGATAATGGAATTACTATCAAGGTTAGAGGACAAGACTTAGATAACCATTGGGTTGTTCCGTATAATGAGTATTTGGTTGCAACGTTTAATTCTCACATCAATGTTGAGATATGCTCTACAATTAAAGCAGTCAAGTATCTTTATAAATACATCTACAAAAATCATGACTGTGTTACTTTTAATGTAATCTCTGAACATGATAGTCAAATCATTGATGAAATTGAATTATTCCAATCAGCTCGATCAATTACTGCACCTAAAGCCATATGAAGGATTTTTGGGTTTATTATAAATGAGATGCATCTAGCAGTATATGTAACAGCCGGCTAGAAATTCAAGGGTGGAGTTTCTATTGGCTGTATGAACCTTGTGAAAACTCCATAAGTTTTCATGAATCGATCAATCGCATAGGTTTTAGTCTGTCAACATAGTTAGTGTTTTAAATCACTATAGTGCCAGAAGGGAGATTTTAATTATTTGAGGTAATTATAAGTGTCAGAATGCATCATCCTCTGCGTCATTAGACTCAGTTGATTATTTAAGATTTTATGGCACAATAAGTCCATTTTCATATTTTCAGACAAAACGCCTGTTTAAAACTATGAAAATATTTTTATGGGCACTTTGAGGTTAAATTTCGAAAAACAATTTTCACTGCAGGTTAATATGAATATTTATGAATTTTTAGTGCTAAGTTTATGATTCACTTTTTCGGAATGAATAGTAACTTCAGTAAGCACACCAAGTGCAGTGTTTTCAAAATAACTGTGTGGAATATCCAAACTATATTAGAGAAGTTTTATTTGGATACTTGACAAGATCTTAGCCACACATAGTGAATGGTATTAGACACTTGGCACCAAGAAGAACGTTTGATGGATTTGAAGGAATCAAGGTGTGAGATCATGCCACCTAAGCATAAACCATATTCCATCTGACTAATCAAATTGTGCCAAACTAAAGAGGATTTACACCCTAGTGAAATCCTAGATGGTTGGAATCCAACTGAGAACCCAAAAGCATGGTTGAAATCGAAATCCTACACGATTTTATCCAAACCATAAAGTTGACCTCCAAAACCTAAATGAATAAGGTTTTAGCATTGTGATTAATCATTTGATTAAATTACTTCTACCTGCTATTAATCCTTTAAATTTGTGTTAGAAAATCATATCCAACCTTGTTAACCTTGAAAAATTAATTGGGCCAAGAGATATTGGATTTGGGCTTGATAGGAACCCAAACCCTCTTAAAACCCTAAAATTTAGGCCCATTTGGTTTAGGCCCATTAAAGCCCACGAATTTGACCACATTAGCATTGCTTCTTGGCTAAGTTTTGCACCTCCACTTGGCGGCCCAGATCTTCCAAAAAGAAGGGCCTAGAAGGTTCTTGAATTAAAAAGCTAAAGGGCCACCTCATTCTTTCACTTCTACACTCCACCAAGAGAATATCTTTAGTTGATTGTTGTATAATGTAATGGGAATAAAAGGCCAACACTCAAGCTTTGTTTCAGTCCTATCACTTTCCATAACTTGTGTAAGAGGCTCTTCAATCCACTTCCCACGAAAAGCAACCCTCCTTTACATTTTTCTTTGATAGAACATAAAAGACACTCTTGGAAAACTTTCTAAACTACGTTTCACGCCTGATTCTAAGCTTTTTTAAGTGTTTTTGCACAAAGTTTCCTCCTGCAAGTTGTTCCCTTTTCGGTCTAGTTTACGTGGATATCTTATTTGTTCAATTTGAAGATCTTTTGATCAGTCAAATGTTATTTGAACCCCATAAAGGTCATTCTGGGTGATAAACTAGAGAGTGCGTTATATTTTGGAGTTTTTGACCAAGCTAATGGATAGATCATGGTCTGAAATTTTTATGGAGTATTTTCAATATGTGTATATGATTATGTTTTGAGAACTTTTTACATGATTAAACATAGAAACTAGAAGAGGAAAAATAATTTATGTTTTGAGAAAGTTTAAATCTTTTATGGTCTAATCTTATTCCAATGGCTTTGAAATTTTTATTTGAGGATCCTAAACCTCTTATATACATGTTAGAATGTTATTTTCGAGATATTTGATGTTAGATTCAAATATATGAATTTTTATGCAAGAGGTATTCGGTTAGGCCAAAGTGTTGATGTTCTTGGTTAAATCCATGTTTGGGTGGATTTTCAACCATGTGATCTTGAGTTTAAAGCTTAGATCTATTTTAGGACACCTTTCTAAACCATTTTATGTTTTGGTTTGAAGATCATATCTTTTTAAGTCAAGGATCAAGAGGTTGATCAAAACAAGTTAGAAACAAAAATCTGTTTTTGAACTTAGAAGAAAAACCAAAAAGTTCAAATATGGTTTTAGTGATTTTGATGACTTTTATTCATGAATCAAAACATAATTGTTCTTAGGAATATATTATGATTATGTTAGAAGTAAGATTTGGATTTTTGAAGTTCTTGGAGATGCTTTTAAATAGATCAAACCATATGATTCAAGGGTTTGCCTTTTTAGTTAAAAAATTTGGATCCTTTTTCTAAAACGTTTGGTGTTGATGACTAGCATATTTTAGGGGATGTTTTAAGTATGTTAACTTTGGATAGGAAGATCTTTGTTGCAAAAATTTGGTTTGATCATGAGTTTTGAAATTGGAAGAATTGCAACAAAACTCAAAGGAAAAACCTATGCATGTTTTGGCCCTATATAGTTTTCATGGTTGTATTTAGTTTTAAATTTTTCTGAATTGATATTTGAGTTTAGGACAAATTTTACACGAGGTATGTGAATTTTGGTGATTTTTGGAGATAGGATGCAAAATCCTTAAGTTAGGGGTGAAATGGTCATTTTCCAACATGTAGAGGGTAAAATGGTAATTTTACTCTAAGTTGATTTTTTCCAAATTTTTAATTGTTTGTGATTAAGTTCTAATTTTTAGAAATCACTGCTTTCAGTTTCTCATGATCGCACTTGAGTTTTGTCTAAAAACGGGAAATCGAGGTAGTTTTCTTTTAACTTACTAGCAGTTTAATGTATATGAGTGATAAGTAAAGGAACTACAGTGTATGTATGTATGTTATAAAATGTTCCATGCCAAGTCATTACATAGTTATTTGTTACATAGAACTTATTATGTCATGAATTATTCATCTGTTACATAAGATATTCTGTCACGTATTGCTATACATTAATATACATTGCAAGTATGTCATGCTAAGTTAAGTATGTCATTTGTTACATGTATGTCATGTTATATAGTATCCACTATTGCAATTATGTCATGTTAAGCATGTTGTTTGTTACATATTATATCATGCTACGAAATATTTCTATCTCAAGTAAATCATATCTTTTGAGTTACATTCAAGTAAGTTATGTCTAGGATACTCAAGATGTAATCACTATGATTGTTTGAGCATCTCCATTTGTAATTCACGCGAGATACTTCTAGCGAAATCATTTTGATTGTCAGAATTTAGTTCAAGTTCAGTTATGCAGATACTCTTGGCGTAATCATTCTGATTGTTAAGGTATCTCATTTAAAATACTCATGATGGAATCATTCCGATTGTCTGAGTATCTCTGACAGAATATGTTGGATAGAATCATTCTGATTGTTCACTATTCCTGACGAAACGACTAGCGGAATCATTTTGATTGTCAGAATTCAAGTCCTTGTTTATGTCAAGTAAAGAAGTCAGTTCAAGTTTATGTAAAGTTAAGTTTCAGTTCAAGTTCAAGTTCATGTCAAGTTAAGTTTCAGAATTCAAGTCCAAGTTCATATTAAGTAAAGAAGTCAGTTCAAGTTCATGTAAAGTTAAGTGTCAATTCAAGTTTAAGTTCATGTCAAGTTAAGTTTCAGAATTCAAGTCCAAGTTCATATTAAGTAAAGAAGTCAGTTCAAGTTCATGTAAAGTTAAGTTTTAGTTCAAGTTCAAGTTCATGTCAAGTTAAGTTTCAGAATTCAAGTCCAAGATCATGTTAAGTCAAGTTTCACATCAAGTTCATGTTAAGTCAAGTCCAGATCAAGTTCATGTCAAGTCAAGTCTCAGTTTAAGTCTAGTTCATTTTAAGCAAGTCAAGTTCAGTTCATGTTTCAGTTTAACTTATGTCAATTATGTTAGACGGTGCGACGTAGATGATTGTATAGTAGTTAACTTAAATTACTACTTGTCCTATGGAGTTGAATCTCCAGTACTCTTTTGATCATAGCATTTTGGACTAGCTTATGATCTCAGATGTTTAGTATGTCCCTTGGTATGAAGTATGTTTTAAGTATTTAGGATATTTCAGTTTGGTGCATAATATTGTTAAAGAAAAAAATTATCCGTTGTGAATATTGCATAATGCTAGATGGATATTAGGAACATTGCATCTTATATGTCATGAATGGAGACAGGTAACCTTGTGTTGTATGTATCGACACTTCAAATGTTCATCCGATCTCGAGCGGAATTTTGGGGCGTCACAGTACATAGCCTACACTTATATCTTGAATATCAACATATGGTAACTTTTCCTTCAAATCAAAACTTGAACAATCTTGTGAACTCTGAGTTTTATGCAAAATCAATGGTAACAAGATTTTTTTCAACAAATCGTGTAAATGGAAACTTTCAAAAATTGTTGTATAAAGAATTTTCTGAATTTTTTGTTTGGAGCAATCAACATAAAATCTATACCTCTCGAAAGAAACAGATAGTTATTGGTAGAATTGTTGTAGCAAATCCACTTGAAGGTGAAATGTATTATTTGATGATATTATTAAATCATATAATGGATCATCTATCTTTTAATCACCTCAAAATAGTTAATGGTGTTGTCACTCTAATATTTCGTGAAGCAGCTACATTGCTTGGCTTATTAAAACAGATAATAGTTTTGAAGTTTGTTTACATGAGGTAGCATTATACCAAATGTCATACAGTTTGGGGTGACTATTTACCACAATCTTTATTTATTGTAATCTTACAAACCCAGGAGAATTATCGGAATATTTTGAAGAAAGTATGTCAATTGACTTTAAAAAAAATCGAAAATGATTTTATGAATGTCAGAATAGAAGTTTTACGGCATATTTCTTCCACACTTGAGTCAATGGGAGAGGACATCAACATGTTTCATCTTTTATATGATAATATTTGTTTTGATGAATACCAACTTCAATTTATAGAGATTAATGATGAATTGGCTATCATATTTCCAGAAGAAGATCTTGTAGCATCAACAATTATCAATGATGAACAACGACATGCTTAAGCTTGAATCTTACAAAAAGTTTTCTCAAATCAAGCAAGTCCATTCTTTATTGATGGTTTAGGTGGAATAGGAAAAACATTCTTTTACAGAGCGCTTCTTGCTACTTAAGATCTAAACAGCTAATAGCGTTTGCAACTACATCATCTGGTGTTGCTGCATATATTTTATCTGGAGCCTGAACAGAACATTCACGATTTAAAATTTCATTAAGTTTAAACAAAAGCAACACTTACAATGTTAGTAAACAAAGTGGACTTGTAAGATTATTACGTGCTACAAGGTTAATCATATGGGTTGAAATCCCTATATCGAAAAAATAATCTATAGAAGCATTGGACGTAATGCTTTGGGACATCAATGATTCAAAATTATTATTTGGTAGCATGGTTGTTGTGTTTGGTAGAGATTTTTGATAAATTTTACCTATTATTCAAAAAGGTATAAGACAGGAACAAATTGATGCAAGTTTACTATCTTCTTACTTATGACCTACTTTGACAAAGATTTGCATAACTCAAAACATGTGAGCAAGAATAGATCTGGATTTTTCAAATTATTTGTTTCAATTCGGCAATGGAGTATTTCCAATCACAATTGAAGAAAGGACAAGAATTCCTAATAATATGCTTATCTGTTATGAAAATTATGTTGTTTCTTTGCAAAAATTGATAGATGTTGTTTTTTGCAACATTCATGATTACTCCGAGAATTTGTCTGAAATGTTGAATCGAGCTATATTGACTCCGACAAATAATTATGTTGATGAAATAAATGCTACACTTATGCAAATGTTTCCCAGTGAACTGAAACAATATTATAACTTCGATGAAACAATTGATACATCTGAACAAGACATTGTGGAGGACTTTTTGAGTACTTTGACACCAAATGAGGTTCCTCCTCATGAATTGCTACTTAAGAAAAAATGTTCAATTATGTTGCTTAGAAACATTAATCCTTTAAAAGGCTTATGCAATGGAACTCGTCTGATATGTCGCAACTTTAAACGTAATGTCATTGATGCAGAAATTGCAATTGGACATCATAGTGGGAAAAGATTTTTTATATCAAGAATTTCATTCTTACCAAATCTTGAAGAAAATAATGGGTTCCCATTCAGGAGAACTCAATTTTCTATCAGACTAAGCTTTGCAATGACAATCAACAAAGCACAAGGCCAAACATTGGATTTTGTAGGGATATATTTGCAACAATCTATGTTCTCCCATGGACAATTGTATGTAGCATTATCAAGAGCTTAGACTGTTGTTCCAGTAAAAGTTCTAATCAAGCCAACGTCAACTAATACATCTCAAGAAAATCACACAAAAAATATTGTGTGTAGAGAATTATTAAGCTTGGCATTCTCATCTTAACATTTTAGAAGTAAGTTGATCGAATAGTCTACATTCCTTTTGTCATTATTTTATCAAAGTTAAAGTTTGAATATTAATTCATTTTTTTCGTTTTTACATGATCAGTGTCCAAGATACAAAAGATTTGTACATCCATCAAGGATATCATGCCGAGCACAATAAATTGGAAAATCAAAATGATTGTTGCAGAGAAGTCTCCAAAACATACAGCATAACATTCACCATTAAAATATCAAAACTTAACCTTAATTGATTTTGAGGTATGGTACTTGTTGTTTTTTATATTTATAAAAAATTCTAACTTTATATTTCATAATGTAAAACATTATCTTGATAACAATAACCATATATTTGTCTCTACTGAAAATATAGTATTTTAATATTTTGTAGGGCAATTGACTACAAGCCACCATGTTTGATAAAGATATTGTTCGCACGATGACACTTTGCATATATTTCAATCATGCTACATCAATAATGCTAATGTGAAACCATTAGATCCTAAACATAGAATTGAATCCCATCAATATCAATAGATTTTAAATTCAAGGACAATTATTGAAGAAACTTCAGATGATGAAGAAGCATTGCAATCACCAAATTATAATATCATTTCATTCAGTTAACTCGAGAGTTATAAAGATTCAATTGCAGAAATAGTTAAATCTCTATTCAAAGTTTTTAAGTTCTTTCATAACTATGTTTATTAACAAACTAAAAAGTTTAAACATGATTTATTAGATTTATTCGCAATTGCATTATATATTAAGCCAGCTTGAGAAGTAAACACAGCATACAGTCCCACAACATTGCAAGAAATATATGTGATTGATCAAAGGTAAACATATTTTTAAAATTATCCATTTATCTTTTGCATTTTCAATACTAATTTATTTTTTTATTCTAGCTATTGACATTCAACTATTGTTTGCTCTTATTTCAATTTTGTAACTTGAATCCTATATGTTTGACTATGTGGACTCGGTTTGTTGATGCTGGATGTGAACAAATTTAAAAAATTATTGAAGCTAAACCAATCATTCATTCTACATGGTTAAAAGTCACTTCTTACAATAGTATTATTAAAAAAGTAAAATTTTATATTTTGGTTTTATATAATATGCCTACACCATATTTAACACATCTTTTTAACATAGGACTTTCTTTGTCATCCCGACCAACAAATGTGTTTACAATCAATCCTATGATTCCTAGTGCAGCATCATTGCAACAGTGGTAATATATGAATTACTTTTTTTCTTTAATTTTAACACAAATATCTATTAATTCATTACTTCATAATATAACTATTATATTTTCAAAATTTTTGTCTTTGTTTTTAATATATTGTTTTCAACTTTTCAGGGCAAAAGGAGATGTTTGGATTCGAAAATGACTTGAAATGAGTTGAGAGGAGTTGAGATGGATTGTGAATAATAATGAGATGAGTTGTGAATAGTAGTGAGATTTGTGAGTTAAAGTTGCTGAATAGTAATGAATAGTAGTGAGATGAGTTGAGAAGAGCTGAGATGAGTTGAGATGTCCTGCAAATCCAAACGTCTCTGTGATTCTTTACTTGAAGATATGATTATCAAATGCTTGGATCCAACACACACATCTGCCTCCACTCATAGTGTTCGTTCATTAATCAACATTTATGATGTTGCAAAACTTATGAAAGCTTCACAACCCATGATAGTAAAATTATATTCTTAACAATAATTTGCTAACTATGGAGTATTACAACAATATAATTTAAATATTTGTTATAAATAACATGTAGAAACAAAAATTTTGGGTAAAAGGGAAGATAAATGTGATTGACCTCCAGCAAATAAAAGGGAAGATAAATGTGATTGACCTCCAGCAAATCTTCTTTTATATATCTTGTATTGAATGTAACAAATGAACAAGCTATGAATACAATGAAACATTTTTATGTTACCATTGTAAACATACAAGCATTGCACAACCACGATATCTACTTTCTCCCTAAACCTTTAGTTTACATCACTCACTTAAAAAAATTAACATATCCTTTCTCTGCATCCTAACACATAACTATACTTTTGTTGCTAATAGTTGTTGAGCATATGTTGAAGTCGATGGTGGTACATGACAATTAGCTGCAGTGATATTTGGTGCAATTGCAGAAGAAGCATTGGGTTATTCAACAATTGATTTTATAAATCATATTGGCAAGGTAATATAATATTACATTTTTTAAGCCCTTTCAATTCAAATGATAGAATCATAAATCAAAGCATAATTTATCAACTCATATCATCCAGGACCATCTATCATTCTTAAAAAATATGACCAGAGAAATCTCACAAAAAGAATTGATAATCTAACTTGGCACAGATATAGACCAACTGAAACAACAGAGCCACAAAAAATTTAATATCCTCTCAATTGATTCTGCAAAAAAATTATGAAACATGCTGATCAACATGAAATATGATATGATTTTGTAAAGTTAACTTCATTTTCAAAACTTCTATCAAATTACATTTTGTAAACTTGTATCAAATTTGTTTTAGGATGTATATTATTATGATTGATGTATATATTACTTTATTCACAAATGTTTAATTAGTTGATATATTGATATGTATATTATTAGATTAAATGGATATAATAAGATGATATGATTGGTTTGTACATTAATTTATTTTTCTATCTATATATATTTATATATATATTTATATAAAATTAACATATATATTTTCATTCCACTATGCCAACGTCCTTTGGACGTAGCCTCACTACTAGTATATATAAAGAAAGTAGCATTAAAAGGTGGGGGAAAGAGATGCACGTGGTCCCCACAACAGGGAAAAAGCAAGCTCAAATGGGACCCTTATTTGGTGCACCTGTAACTAGTGTCTGCCCGCTTTTATCTTGCTTAAAATTATGTATCAAAATCGTTCACGCGCGCAACGTTTTTGTTAAAATTATTTTTAAGGTAAATGTTAAAACCACAATACCTTATAAAAATAAATATATAAATAAATATAATTTTAAAAATATTTTATAATAAAAATAACTTTACAATTTAATCTTCTATGTTAAATTTAATTAATTTATAAATTTATTTACCTAAAATCTTTATCTGACTAAAACTTTTGTTTTTCAAACGTTGCTTCAATGTCCATTTTTTTTTTTGTTTATAGGAACAATGTCTATTTTATTTACTCTGTGAATTGATTGTAAGGTACGGTGCCCTCTTCTGTCCATTTTATTTAGAGCGACTCTGTCTCTGTCTCTCTCTCTCGTGCGTTGTTTATGTTGAGAGCGACGAGTGCCTGCGCATAACCATTTCAACTGTGGCACTGAAAAACATGATGTTTTTTTTTTTTTTACCTTAGATGCACTTAAAAGGAACTTGTTTCTCTTCTTTCGCCCAGAATGAATTTAGGAGGAACGTACACAAATGCAATGAAAACGACTTCCCAGCTCTCCCTTTCTTTCTTTATAGACACACACTCTCTCCCACATTGAATTTGGGTTGAAAATAGGTCGGCACCTTTGAGTGCATGGTTCTTTCCCATTCCGTAGCAAATGGTCCCAACCAGTAATAACTTGCCGCCGAGATGCTGACAAAATATAATGGATCAAACGCCATTGATTAATTGAGACTCGTGACTTCAGACTACTGCATTATCGTTAGTCTGATAACCAACTTGGTTCTCTCCTTCTGCCCAACAATTAGAATCAAACTAAATTGTCAGCACATCGAATAAATTATTAGAGATTATTTATTATATTTTTTTGTAAATATGTCATTTAAGTCACATCATAAAATAATAAAAAGGTGATAAAAAATAAATGATGAATAGATTTTTTTAATTACTAATAAAGGATGCATACCAATCGCCATACCGTATTTGATTATTCAAGGCCTTAAGTGGATGGTGTTTTTTTACTATAAAAATTTCCATTCAACTTTACTGAGAATTGGAAGTTGCTTTTCAAACCTGCCGTTGGAGCATTCAAATGTATTCGTTGCAAATTCCAACCGTGAAGAAATTATCATTTTTAAAAAAAAGAAAAAGAAAAAAGGTCTTGAATAAAACCTCATATATCTTCATTTCATTCAACTATAATCAAGTATTACATTTCTATCAAACTGTAGAACAGAAAACACATCATCCGGATAGTTCTCTATCCACACTATTTCCTCTCCTAAATCAATTGCATTTTTAGCTAAACTATGTGCCACTTGGTTGCCTTCCCTATATACGTGTTGTAACTTCCATCTGTTCGTATATGTAAAAAACTGCTTCAGATCTTCTATCATTTGTCCATACCAGACCCAACTCTCTTTTGATCTATTTATAGCATCTATTATCGTCAAAGCATCACCTTCAAAGACTACATTTGTAAATCTAAGCTCAGTACACAACTCAACAGCTCGCCACAAAGCATGAACCTCTGCAACTATTGGACTACAGACATTTCCTTTTGGCATCCAAAGAGAAACAAGTACCTCACCTTCCTCATCCCATATCACTATGCCAGCTCCCATCTTCATAGTTTTCTAGTTGAAAGCCGCATCCCAATTCACTTTAACTTCATCAACTCCAGGCTTCTTCCATCTCACCTCTTTATTTCCCATTACTCCAGTTGAGCTTCTCTGTCCATAACTGATTTCCTGAGCTTCCCTGTATACTTCAATGTCTTCAATGTCTTCAATGGCCTTGCTTATAACTCTATTTGGTCCTATGAATTTCTTTTCAAAGACCACCTTGTTCCTTCGTAACCATATATGCCTCATTGTGACAGCAACCAATTCAATATCCCTTTGATTTAACTGCTACACCATTCTGCTCCATGTTACACAAAATTCCTCCTCATTACTACACCACTTCTGGACAGGACTCTTCCCCTCAGCCCACACATCACTTGTAGCACCACAACTCCATATAGCATGACCCATTGTTTCAACTTCTTTGACACAGATAGGACATAAGGCATCCTCAACCATTTTCCTCTTGGCTAGATTTTGTTTAGTAGGGAGACAATCATCTACAGCTTTCCACATGAAGTTTTTCACCACTGTAGGGACATCCATTTTCCATATAGCCTTCCATCCCACTCCACCATTTTTTCTGCTAGAGGATTCACCTTTACACCTTCTCTTCAGTTCCATATCCAAGTGATAGGCACTTCGAACTGAGAAAATCCCAGTATTTGTGAAACCCCAAATCTATTTATCACTGCCACCCTTCCTGCTGAGGCAATTGATCTCACAATCTCAGCCTCTTCTTCCCCTAATATAGCTTCTAACACTTCCTTCTGCCACTGTCCCTTATCTATGAACTCTTCTACCTTAGCCATTTCATCTAATATCTGCACAGGAGCTTGTGATGGCCACCAAGAAGGTATCCATTTGTCTTTCCATACCCTAATTTGTTTCCCATTCCATACCCTCCAAATCCTCCCTTCTTTAACCAGCCTTAAAGAACTCCACAATCCTCTCCACATAACAAAAGGACACCATCCGAGTTTTGAGGACAATAGATCCTCTTCCTTAAAATACTTTTCTTTTAGAATTCTAGCACAGAGAGACCCAGGGTTAGTCAAGATTCTCCAACACTGTTTAGCCAACATAGCTGTGTTAAAACTGCCCATATCCCTAAATCCCAAACCACCTGCTTGTTTTGCTACCCCCATCTTTTCCCAGCTTCTCCAATGTGTCCTTCTTTCATTTTGTGTGTGGCCCCACCAAAACCTTGCCATCATAGCAGAGATCTCCTTGCACAACCTCTTAGGAAGTCGAAAAACACTCATATGGTATGTGGGAATGGCTTGAATAACAGCTTTTAGAAGTACCTCTTTCCCGGCTTGTGATAAAAATTGATTTTTCCAATTACTCAACCTCTGCCAGATCCTCTCATTGATCCCTCTAAATGCATTATATTTTGACCTACCAACCATTGTAGGCAGACCCAAATACCTCTCACTATCACTGCACAATCTAGCTCCCACCACTTCCAATAACTGCTTCTTCACCTCCTTTTTTGTATTTCCACTAAAGAAGCATTGACCAGAAGCTGCCTCATATGTTTACAAAACCCCCTTGATCTTCACCCAGTCACTCACACTTGCCTTGGAAAACAGAATGCAATCATCTGCAAACATCAAATGGGTCACAGATGTTCCTCCTCTAGTAACTATTGCCCCTCTTAACTCCCTTCTTTCCTCAGCTGCATCAATCATACTGCTTAGTCCCTCAGCAAATAAAACAAACAGGAAATGGGACAAGGGATCCCTTTGCCTCAAACCTCGTGAAGGCACAAAGGACGCACCCACTCTCCCATTCACTAGAGTAGAATATGATACAGTAGAAACAACAGCCATAATCCACCTTACCCACTGATCACAGAAACCCATTCTTCTCATTACTGTTTCCAAATAATTCCACTCAATACAATCATAGGCCTTTGACATGTCTAACTTGACTTCCATGCTTCCCACCCTACCTTTTTGCCTATTCCTCATCGAGCGTAACAGTTCATAAGCTATCAAAGTATTATCATATATCAATCTTCCTCTAATGAAAGCACTCTGTTGATCAAATATGATTTCTGGCAGGATCGTCTTCAACCTATTTTCTAATGTCTTAGCCACAATTTTACATAGAACATTACATAGACTTATAGGTCAAAAATCACTAATTGTGACAGGTTCCTTGACCTTAGGAATTAAGGCTATAAGGGTCTGATTAATTAACCTCAAGTCACTGCCTCCTCTCAAAAACTCCAATACAGCCAACCAAACATCCTCTCCTACTACATGCCAGTATTTCTAGTAAAAACAAGCTCCAAATCCATCCACTCTTGGAGATTTATAAGGCCCCATCTGAAACACAGCTAATTTCGCCTCTTCCTTTGTGAATTCTCATGTTAAAAGTCCATTCATCTCACTACTCACCCTAAGTTTAATAAACTGAGTTCCAGCTTCAATCTTCTCCACAAATGGACCACTCGAGGATAAGACTTCTTCAAAGTATCTCTTAAAAGCTCCTTCAATACCTTCCTAATCCTTCAAAATTCTGCCAGATAAATCAGAAATCTGAATGATCCTACTTTTCCTCCTCCTTTGACTTGCATAGGCATGAAAGTACTTGGTATTCCTATCTCCCTCTCGAAACCAACTCCTTTTAGCTCTCTGTTTCCATTTTATATCCTCTTTCTCTAGCAGCTGGCCCACTTCAAATTTTAACCTCTTGACTTCCTCACACTTGCTTCCATCTTCCACCTCCTGCAGCCCCTTTAGTAACTTAGTTTTTTCCTTCAGCTCATCTTCTTCTCTCTTATTTTTTTAGCTCATCTTCTTCTCTCTTATTTTTTTGTCTCCCCCACCCCATCAACTTAGTGCTGCATGTTACCAAAGCCTTCTGAATTCTCTCTAAAGAGGTTCTTCCTCCTCTGCCCCTTGCCCACTCCCCCCTCACCGGCTCCTCGCATTCCTCATCTTTAGTCCAGCAAAGCTTCAAAACGAAATATCCTCTTTCCAGTTCCCCTTTACTTGTTTGAACAGATATGCATTACTATGGGTTTATGGTCTGAGCATCTAGCAAGCAGCACCTCAACCTTCACTTCCTTAATCAGCTCCTGCCACCTACCATTTGCTAGATATCTGTCCAATCTCTCCTTGACAAAAGTACCTTCTGAATGTCCATTGCTCCATGTATATCTGTCACCACTGTAACCCAGATCATACAATTGACTTTCCTCTATAGCCTCCCTAAACAACATCATCTGACTTTCCTCCCTTTGCTTACCTCCCCATTTCTCCGCCTGACAGGTTATCTCATTGAAATCACCTGCAACACACCATGGGATTTGTCCTTCTGGTTTCAACTGTTGCAACAAGTCCCAAGAGGACTTCCTTTTTATTGTCTCTGGATGGCCATAGAACCCTGTAAATAGCCACCTCTTCCTCAAATCTTCATCCATCACCCAAGAACTGACATGCCATCTAGAGTAGTTTACAATCTCCACTTCCAACTCATCCTTCCACAATATGGCCAGTCCCCCTCCCTTCCCAACAGGATCTACTACAAAACAATGCTCAAAACCAATTTTCCTTCAAATGCCTTCCACCCTTTTTGTGACAATCATAGTTTCAATGAGAAACATGATTTTGGGCCTCTTCTCCTTTGCCATAGAGAAAGGTCCTGAACTGTCCGAGGGTTCCCAAGCCCTCGGCAGTTCCAACATAGGACACTCATTGGAATTGGTGGGGCTGATTCACAGCCACCACCTCAACATTGTAGAGCTCAAACCCTTCTACATCCTCACTGCTTTTAACTCTCTTGGCTTTTTTTCATTAATATCTCCCTTCCCATTTCTTTTTTTGTCAAACTTTCCCCCTACATCTTCCCCTTTTTTCTGTTTACCTCTTGCCCTTCTCTTCCACCTCCTTTCTCTACACAATGTGCCTTCCATCCCATCAACTACCAGCATCTCATCAATCCCAGTAGCCTCCCTTTCCTCTCTCCCTCCTTCCCCTTCACCCTTAGACCTATTCCCATCAACCCCAGAGAATTCCCAAGTAGCCTCATTCAAGATTACCCTCCCACTCTCTTCCCTAGCCATATCTTTTTTACTAGTCTCCACCCTCACATCCTCATCCTCTTCATTTTCCTCCCTCACTTCCCCACCCTCTTCATTTTCCATCCCCTGCTCATCTTGCTGCTTTTCCCTCCTCTCCTCTTCTTCATCAAACACCCTCTTCCCCCTGAAAATTCCCTAAGGCCCCTCACTCGCCCTTAACCAAGGACCAAACTGGTTCCTCTTGTCACCAGTTAGATTCTTTGCCAGGACACATCCCTCCTCCCCATGAACTATACATGCACATTTAAAGCACATCTTGGGAAGCTTCTCATAGCTAAAGGGCACCCACAGCTTCTGCTCATCCACTATTATAGTTCTTCTTCTCGCAACAACCTTCCTTAGATCTACCTCCACCTTTACCCTTAGATAACTCCCCCAACCAACATCATCCTTGGGTGCATCAACCTCTTCTACTCTCCCAAGGGAACTCCCAATCTGCTTTCCAGTATCATATGTCATGCAAGATAGGGGTAAGTTATGCATATTGTAACAGCCCGCTAGAAATTCATTGGCGGAATTTCTTTTGACTTTAGGACTCTCGTGAAAACTCCATAAGTTTTTACGAATCGACCTATTGCATAGGTTTTAGTCTGTCAACATAGTCAGTGTTATCACTCACTATGCTGCTAGAAATATAAGTTTTATTTATTTGAGGTGGTTAGAAGTGTCAGAATGCATTATGGTCTACGCCATTAGACTCGGTGGATTATTTAGGATTTTATGGCACAATAGCCTATTTTCATAATTCCGGACGAAACGTCTGTTGAGAATTGTGAAATTATTTTTAGGGGCACATCGAGGTTGAATTTCGGTATAATATTTTCACTGTAGGTTAATATGAATATTTAGGAATTTTTAGTGTTAAGTTTATGATTCACTTTTTCGAAGTGAATAGTAACCTCGGTAAGCGCACCTATTGCAGTGTTTCGAAATCACAGTGTGGAATGTCCAAATTGGATTAGAGAAGTTTTATTTGGACACTTGGCAAGATCTTAGCCACACTTAGTGAATAATATTAGACACTTGGCACCATGAGGGATGTTTGTTGGATTTGAAGGAATCAAGGTGTGAGATTATGCCACTTAAGCAAAACCTTGTTTCATCTGCTCAACCAAATTGTGCCAGATCAAAGAGGTTTTCAATCCTAGTGAAACCCTAAATGGTGGGAATCCAATTGAAAGCCTAAAAGCTTTGTTGAAATCAAAACCCTAAACGGTTTCCCCAAAACCCTAAAGTTGGCCTCTAAACCCTTTCTAATCCGATTTCTAGTATTGTGTTTAATCACTTGATTAAATCACTTCCACATGCTATTAATCCTTCAAATTTGTGTTAGAACATCATTATCCAACCTTGTTAACCTTGAAAAATTGATTGGGCCAAGTGATATTGGATTTGGGCTTGATAGCAACCCAAACCCTCTTTAAACCCCAAATTTTAGGCCCATTCGGTTTAGGCCCTTTAAGGCCCACGAATTTGGTCACCATAGGATTGCTTCATGGCTAAGTTTTGTACCCCCACTTGGCTGGCCAGATCTGTACAAGAAGGTCCTAGAAGGTTCTAGAAAGACAAAGCAAAAGGGCCACCTCACTCTTTCACTCTCACACTCCACCTTGAGAAAAGATCTTGGTCTGATTTTTATGAGAAGAAAAGGCCAACACTCAACCATTCATTCAGTCCTATCACTTTACATAGCTTGTGTAAGAAGCTCTTCAGTCCACTTCCCACGAAAAGCAGCTCTCCTTTACACTTTTCCTTCATAGAACACAAAAGACACTCTCGGACAGTTTTTCATACCTCTTTTGAACGCCTATTTCGAAGATTTTGTAAGTGTTTTCTCGCCAATATTCCTTCATGAAATTTCTTTCTTTTGGAGTCTAGTTTACGTGGATAACTTATTCGTTCCATTTGGAGATCATTTGATTGGTCAAAAGTTGTTTAGACCCCGGAAGGGTCATTCTGGGCGATAAACTGGAGAGTGTGTTATATTTTGGAGTTTTTGACCAAGCTAATGAATAGATCTTGGTCCGAAATTTTTATGGAGTACTGTTAACATGTGTATATGATTATTGGTTGAGGATTTGTCGCATGATTAAAAGTTTTGGTGAAATATTTTCTTAGGTCTAGAAACTTAGAAACTGGAAGAGGAAAAACAGTTTCTGTTTTGAGAAAGTTTAAATCTTTTATGGTTTAATTTTATTCCAATGGCTTTGATATTTTTATTGGAAGATCCTAAGCATCTTATATACATGTTAGAATGTTATTTTGAAGATATTTGATGTTAGTTTCGAACATATGAAATTTTATGCAAGGAGATATTTGGTTAGGCCAAAGTGATGATGTTCTTGGCTAAATTTATGTTTTGGTTGATGTTTACCCATGTGATCTTGAGTTTGAAGCTTGGATCTGTTTAGGACACCTTTTTGAACCATGTGATGTTTTGGTTTGAAGATCACTTCTTTATAAGTCATGGATCAAGAGGTTGATCAAAACAAGTTAGAAACAAAATTCTGTTTTGAACTTAGAAGAGAAACCAAAAAGCTCAAGTATGGTTTTAGTGATTTTGATGACTTTTGTTCATGATTCAAAACATGATTATTCTTAAGAATATGTTATGAGTGTAGTAGAAGAAAAATTTTGGTTTAATCATGAGTTTTGAGATTTGAAAGAATTACAACAAAAAGCAAAGGAAACAGCCTTTGTAAGTTTCGGCCATATAGAGTTTTGATGGTTGTGTTTAGTTTTAAATTTTTCTGAATTGATATTTGAGCTTAGGACAAAATTTACATAAGGTATGTAAATTTTGGTGATTTTTGGAGTTAGGATGCAAAATCCTTATGTTAGGGGTAAAATGGTCATTTTCCCACATGTAGAGGGTAAAATGGTAATTTTACTCTAAGTTGATATTTTTCCATATTCCTAATTGTTAGTGATTAAGTTCTAATTTTTAGAAATCACTACTTTCAGTTTCCCGTGATCGCACTTGAGTTTTGTCTCGAAGCGCGAAGATCGAGGTAAGTTAGCTTTAAACTTACTATCAATTTAATGTGTATGTGTGATAAGTAAGGGAACTAAATTGTATGTATGCATGTTATCATATGTGCCATGCCAAGTTATTACATATTTATCTGTTACACAGAATTTATTCTGTCATGAATTATTCATCTGTTACACAAGATATTCTGTCACGTATTGCTATACATGCTATACATTGCAAGTATGTCATGTTAAGTTAAGTATGCCATCTGTTACATGTATTTCTTGTCATGTAATATTCATTGTCACATGTTACGCCACGTTAAGAAATGTTGTCTGTTATATGGTATGCCATGTTACGAAATGTTGCATGTTACATGTATGACATGTTATGAAATGTTCTCTGTTACATTTATGTCTCGAAGTATGTCATGTCTGTGTCCTACGTTCATGTCACGTTATGTTACGTCAAGATTTTTGTCTTTTATGTCACGTTCATGTTACGTCACGTTACGAAATGTCATGTCTGCCAGTTAAGTCATTCATGTCAATCACGACCCTAAGCGCTAGGATGGGGTAATATCCTAGTGGAACTCCTTTGTTCACGCTAGAGTGTCTAAATAGGTGTGAAATTCCCTGGGTTGACGAAATACAGTCAACAGGTTGCGAATGGGGCCTAATTAGCTGGTCACCGGAGCGCGCCAGGCACTAACGCCGATGGTGCCACACATTATGTTATGTGTGTCCACAGCAAGTGTGGCACAAACAGATAAGTCATGGGGCCACAACAACTGTGGAGCATGAAGCATGGGGCCACAACAACTGTGGAGCATACACTACGTGAGACACAGCAATTGTGACACGTAGAATACGTGGGGCCACAACAACTGTGGAGTACGTATTAACGCACGCACAGCTGGTATAGAAACCTGTGATGTGATGCGGTAATCGGCAGGGACACACGGCTCAAGGGGACCTGTGTAGCACCCATATGGTCATGTTAATGATTAAGTCTATTGAATAAGATTCCAAGTTCAAGTCATGTTTCACGTTATGTTATGTTCAAGTTTACGTTCACGCAATCATGGTAATCCCATGAGACAAGAATATGTTCCAAGTTCATGTTATGTTATGTTCACGTTTACGTTATGTTCCAAGTTCACATTTATGTTATGTCATGCTCAAGTTCAAGTTCAAATTATGCATGTTCACGTTCATGCTATGTTTCAAGTCCATGTTATGTTCCAAGCTCACATTCATGTTATGTTTCAAGTCACGTTCATGCTAAGCTTCAGTTTCAGTTTAAGTTATGCCAGTTATGTTATGTTGTATGTCAAGTTATGCTATGATTACTTATGATTTGATTATGCATTCATGCTTTTACTGCCATGCATGCATCATTAACCTGTGTGGAAGTTTCCTGTTAACTTGCTGAGATTTGTAATCAAATCTCACTGTGGTAGTCCCAACTACCATTCCCCCCCCGAATGGTAGATTTTGTTACAGGATCTGAAGGAGAATCGGAAATCGACCAACTGGAAATGGTCGACTAAGCGACGATGCGATGTAGGTGTTAATACAGTAGTTACCTCAGATTACTACTTGTATTTGTAGAGTTCAATCTCCATCACTCTTTTGATCACAACCATATGGATTAATATTGTGATCTCAGTTGTTTAGTATGTCATTATGTATGAAGTATGTTTTAAGTATTTGGGATATTTCGGTTTGGTGCATAGTATTGCTAAAAAGAAAAATTATCCGCTGCGAATATTGCATAATGCTAGATGCATGTTAGGAATATTGCATCTTATATGTCATGAACGGGGGCAGGTAACCTTGTGTTGCATGTCTCGACGCTTCAAATGTCCGTCCGATCCCAAGCGGAATTTGCGGGCGTCACAGGGTGGTATCAAAGCAATACGTCTCTGGGTTTCAATCCACATGTCCTTAGGAAATGCACCAAATATTAGGCTTGAAATTTTAGTCTTTACTAGGCTTGAATTTCTTGAAGCATAAGAGATAGTATGTGGCTGTAACACGTGTACTCGTGTGATTTAGGAAGTGACATGACTCGAGGTAGGATACCTCAAAACCCTGAGGGAGTTACAAATTAGGATAATCAGAATCCCCCGATGGATGGAGGATTAGTTGAAGTCGTACGTTTGCTGACTGACATGCTTAGACAACAGGAACATCAGCAAGCACATGTACCCAGACTCGAAGTCAGGGATTGTCTGTGTGAGAAGTTCTTGATCCATCATTATCCAAACTTTTCTGGTAATGAAGAGCCACTAAAAGTCGAGAAATGGATTATGGATCTCAAAAGGACAGACGAGATCTGTGGATGTACTGAGGACCAAAAGGTTCTATATGTTGTATACCTATTCTAAGGAGAAGCTGGAATATGGTGGGATACACAAAGGCAACTTCTAGTTAGGGAACTAGGAAGTTTGGATGCATTGTCTTGGGAGAGATTTAAGGAAGAGTTGACAACGGATTCTTCCCAGATTCTATCAAACATCTAAAGGCGCAGGAGTTCGTGACTTTAACTCAAGGTAGTTTGACCGTAGAGCAGTATGCTGCTAAGTTTATGGTGTTAGGAAGGTTTGCACCACACTTGATTTCTACTCAAAGGATGCAGGCACGAAAGTTTCAAGCTGGACTTCAGCCATGGATCCATAGCCAAGTAGCTTGCCTAAGAATAAAGAATTACCAAGAGTTAGTAAACGTGGCCACGATATCAGAGACTGAGCAAAGAGGTCTAGCCATCCAGATCAATACCGAATGAAAGAGAATTTCATTGTATGCTACTGAAGAAAATCTAGAAATGAAGAAGATGTCTACTGGACCAGATAAGGGAGAAGGCATCGAGACTGGTAGCTCAATACTGACCACGTACCCAATATGTGGGATGTCCGGAAAGAATCATGGAGGCAAGTGCAAACTTACCCAAGGACTCTATTTCAGATGTGGCCAACTTGAGCACTTGATCAGAAATTGTCCTAAAAGAGGCCAGAGAAATGGAACTGTTCCCATAGGAGATTCCAAACCAAAGCCACGACCTCCAGTACTAGCTTAAGTGTATGCAGGTACTTCTAGAGACGCAGATGCTGACGCCCCAGGAACTAAAGGAGTTGGCGCCGTTACTGGTATTTTTCTAAGACCTCTGTATTGTTAAGCTTATTTAAGGTTGATTAGATTGCAATTGATGGTACTATTGCATTATTGATACTTTGGGTAAGTTAAATCATTGAGGTTTATAACTTGTACACAGTTTGATTCAAGCGAGGCCCTATTTATAGTGATTGTGGTATTGCACGAGAGTTTAGTTCGTACTCTGAATTGTTACTAGGTGATAAGAGTAACATTTCTTATTAAGAGTATTTCCATTCATACCAGTGCAGATATGGAATACCTTTTAGTAGTACGAGGAAGTATATTCAAGGTTGATGAATTAGTATCCCAAGTATTTGGAGTTTGTTGTGATTCGAAGGTTACAATGAAAATTGTGTTCGAAAGAGTACAATGTGTGAGATAAGCTTTGGCTTTAGTAGGATTCACTTATGATAATAGTTTTATCCAATCGCGAATAAATGGTTTTTGGCGAAACATCGTGTTTGTGGAAACCTAGACTGCCCTTATATTGGAGATATTTATATGGGGAGTAAAATCTTGTCTTAAGGATTTACGTGAACAGTATGATCAAATTCTTTGGATTAGAGTCAGAATAAGAGGCAGCTCATGATGGATAGAAGAGCTATGTCAATCATAAGAGAGAAAGTCTTGAGTTAAGGTTAATAGCTGATCGTTTATCGAGGTACCATCTAGGAGGAGGAACATTTCATTTTGATTATGAAGAAGTAAGCTAGTCCAAGACAGATGGAATTCCTTGAGGAAATAGAGAATGTGATTTCAGTTGTGTACGGATTAAATTCTTCCAAAATGAACTGCATGAATACTTGAAGTTTTAGATTTAGAGAGTATGCTGGTACGACTTGACCTACCTTGTGGAAGAACTCCAGTACAAATTGATATGATTTGAGAGAAAGAGAGTTAAGAATGGAAGATATATATACACGTTGTGGATAATTCTTTGAATAGAGATTTCTTTTAAGCAAGGATTCAGTATCCTAAAAGGTCAGCCTAGAAGTCATTAAGTTTAGGCAGTAACATTTGGGATTGTTATACCCTAATGTTATAGTGATAGTTATTTTGTATAACCATGTGATGGTTATAGATTAGAATAGTGTTGACTACGAGAAGAAGGCGATACCTAAAGAAGAACGAGACCTGCTCCTTGGGCGTGTTGAGGCATCCAGTGATGGGCAATACGTTGGTAAGCAACTTTTCCTTCTGAGCGTATTTTATGTTTGTACTTACGTCGATTTCGAGGACGAAATCTTTTTTTTAGGAGGGAAGGATGTAACAGCCCGCTAGAAATTCATTGGCGGAATTTCTTTTGACTTTAGGACTCTCGTGAAAACCCCATAAGTTTTTACGAATCGACCTATTGCATAGGTTTTAGTCTGTCAACATAGTCAGTGTTATCACTCACTATACTGCTAGAAATATGAGTTTTATTTATTTGAGGTGGTTAGAAGTGTCAGAATGCATTATGGTCTACGCCATTAGACTCGGTGGATTATTTAGGATTTTATGGCACAATATCCTATTTTCATAATTCCGGACGAAACGTCTGTTGAGAATTGTGAAATTATTTTTAGGGGCACATCGAGGTTGAATTTCGGTATAATATTTTCACTGTAGGTTAATATGAATATTTAGGAATTTTTAGTGTTAAGTTTATGATTCACTTTTTCGAAGTGAATAGTAACCTCGGTAAGCGCACCTATTGCAGTGTTTCGAAATCACAGGGTGGAATGTCCAAATTGGATTAGAGAAGTTTTATTTGGACACTTGGCAAGATCTTAGCCACACTTAGTGAATAATATTAGACACTTGGCACCATGAGGGATGTTTGTTGGATTTGAAGGAATCAAGGTGTGAGATTATGCCACTTAAGCAAAACCTTGTTTCATCTGCTCAACCAAATTGTGCCAGACCAAAGAGGTTTTCAATCCTAGTGAAACCCTAAATGGTGGGAATCCAATTGAAAGCCCAAAAGCTTTGTTGAAATCGAAACCCTAAACGGTTTCCCCAAACCCCTAAAGTTGGCCTCTAAACCCTTTCTAATCCGATTTCTAGTATTGTGTTTAATCACTTGATTAAATCACTTCCACATGCTATTAATCCTTCAAATTTGTGTTAGAACATCATTATCCAACCTTGTTAACCTTTAAAAATTGATTGGGCCAAGTGATATTGGATTTGGGCTTGATAGCAACCCAAACCCTCTTTAAACCCCAAATTTTAGGCCCATTCGGTTTAGGCCCTTTAAGGCCCACGAATTTGGTCACCATAGGATTGCTTCATGGCTAAGTTTTGTACCCCCACTTGGCTGGCCAGATGTGTACAAGAAGGTCCTAGAAGGTTCTAGAAAGACAAAGCAAAAGGGCCACCTCACTCTTTCACTCTCACACTCCACCTTGAGAAAAGATCTTGGTCTGATTTTTATGAGAAGAAAAGGCCAACACTCAACCATTCATTCAGTCCTATCACTTTACATAGCTTGTGTAAGAAGCTCTTCAGTCCACTTCCCACGAAAAGCAGCTCTCCTTTACACTTTTCCTTCATAGAA